>NW_027142364.1:16359250-16382729 GCF_026170545.1 Melanerpes formicivorus
CAACTGTAATCATATTATAATTCTATAGTTCTATGAAACAGAATAAAGGTCCTCTATAATCCCAGAGGAAAATTCATCACATAACTAAACCTCATAACACAGCTAATCCTGTACTATGACACCCTATATGCCCTTGCTCAGGAAAGTCCTCAGCTGATCAAACTGCACAGAACTATCCACAAACCAAATTCAGATCTCTTAGAGAAACAGAGGAACTTCACAAAAGAATCACTCTGATTTGATGCCAGCAGGCATCAAACTTAATGCCAGGACCAGAGTCTGGTCTTTAAGACTATTCTGAATTACAGCTTTAATTGCTGCCAGTTTGTGAGAACGTCTGTATGCAAGTACAAATCTCTAATGCCTCAGTCCCATTATTTCTTGTTTCACAACAGTAATTAGATTAAGCTGGTATCTCCAATCATGCTAGTTTCCTCTTTGTTACCTATCAAAACATACAAAAGGAGATTAAAAGTTGTTCTCTACAATTTGAATCCATGATACACAGCAATGACAGAAACACAGGAAAAAGGACAAGATGTGACTGAACCTAAATACACTGAACCTGCAGCTGAGCTCTTCACGTTGCCCTTGATTGCCTGGGGAAAGGCTGAGTCAGAAATGCCCAAATACATCCTGAATATTTGTGTAACAGAAACTTCTCAGGGGTTTACTCTTTTATACTATCTGTAAAGATTCACTCTTCCAGTGCTTGTAGCTCTTATTCTGTGAGCATCGAACAGCTGATGAAAAGTGGCAGCAAAATAATCCCTCCTAGTTCTCAACTTCCCCATGTCTCAACCTCTGGCAAATTGACAGTGGTTTAATTCAGGAGAAGGAATTGGGTAAAAATCATACTCTGAATTTATCTATCACTTTTCCACTGGTAAAGGCAAAATACATTAGTTTTTATTATTTAATAAAAAATAAATACCTCAGCAATGAGAACACAAAGACATGATCATGCCCCAAACCATTCTATTCAAACTGCAAGACCCTAAAAATGCTCCATGCAGCTAGGAACCAAACTCTCTCATTTCTCAGATATGTTTTATGCTCTGTAGACTTGATCCAAAGCAAGGACCATTATCCCATTCCCACTAATGGTCTACTGGCTGCCAGCCCACAGCAGAACCAGAATGCAAAATGCTCTTCTTGAATACAAACACCTCTTTGCTTTGCTAACTGGAACTCTCAGTGATGAAGCTGAACTCGCCTGCAATGAAGTGGTCACCCATCTCTTTTTCCCACCTACAGAAATTTTCCTTCCATGTTTTCTTCAGTAGGTATGTGAATCATTCAGTAGCAAATGTAAGACAATCAGTTACCTTCACTGACGGTACCTTCACAGCACTCTGTAGTCTCTGGCTCCTCTTTGCACTCCTACCAAATATTACCACAACACCTATTGTTTGGGCAGTTATTTTCAACCCAGCTCTCACATAAACCCTGTTTCCTTCAAACTTCTGACTGAAGCCAAGGATGCCTAAGCATGTACAATAGGCTCAAGCCAAGAGACAGACCATGCCAAAAGAAATCTTCCACATCAGCCCAAAGTCTGGTTCTCCATTCTTGAAGCCATCAATTCAAACACAAGATGAAGCAGAGCTACTGAAACACAGTATTGCCAGCTTGTTCATAATTACTGGTTCTTCTTCCCCACCAAACACAAACAAGCTGAATGAAGGCTTTCATGAAAGAGTCTCAAATTTTAAGTGTAGATGATCCTGACAGGAACACAAAGCACAAAGGCTACCTCCATTGTTCTCCTCTTGTAGCAGTAAAGTCCAAATGCAGGCTGCTACCAAACATGCTTTCAAAACACCCTATTGGTACTCTAGTGAATTGCTACATGCTTCACAGAAAGGAGTGCTCCCCTCCCACAGCTCAGCTTGAGGACTGGGCAGTGGTGGCATAAGCCATGCTCACCATTGTTCACACCCAACCCTGAAATATGGGCTGGCAGAGAGGCTGATCTCTTATCTATACAAGCATTTCTCGAGTATTAGAGCCAAGACACTGTGATACTTCTGTAATTCCTAAGGGCAACTGCCTGCCCTACCCCACTCCTCAGAAAGTGAATAGCCTGGCATGCATCAGGGAGCATTGGTGTGGTTTAGGCTTGTGGTACAAGCTGCTCTGCGCTCTTGGCTGCTCCCTCCCTTAGCCATCCTCTGGTTTCCCCATTGTGCCTCTGCCCTTGACAATGACTGATGTGACACACGCAGCTCACTGAAACAGCAATACATTTTCTTTGCACCCCTCCAGAATCCAGCCTTGCAGGTAACACTGAAATTGCTTCTGAAATCCAGTTTCAACTTAGGTAAAGGACTCCAGGGTGCTGCATTTAACATCCTGTACATAAATTCCTAGGTTAAATATTAAAGCTTTTAAAAGCCATAGTATTTTAAAGTCACAACATGAAGCAATGGCGTATGGTCATGTTGGAAAGCTATTTGGAGTTTCTATTTCCTATCACTCAAGCATCTCCATTACAAACCCTGACATTTCACATACATACTGACAGGCATGAAGTTCAGTGGCTGGTCTAGTGCACATCCTTGGACTACTTACATTAAAACACACTGGGGCTGTTTTCCCCTCATTAAAGGCAATTTCTAGTGTAGGAATAATGAGTATTTTTGGAGGCAGAGAAGTAGATCATCTTTCCCTAGGAAGACGCTTAGAAAGCAGCTTCACTTCCATCTGGCACAATGCCTTCCCAGCAAGGCAGAAGTGGAATTTCTAAGAGCTCCTTATGAATAAGCAATAAAAGACTCAGGAGATGGGATAGTTTAGTAGCTTCCTAAAAGGCACATCAAGTGGAGACGGAGAGTTCAGGCTGGGTACCGCGGTTTGTACGTTATTATTGCCTCCTCTGCTACAGGAGCAGAGAGCAAATTCGCTGCTCTCCCCATCCCACCTCAAGAAAAACCTGTCAGGAAAGAAAGAGCTGAGCAAGTTTTCACTTTGGCCTTTGAAGTTCTTCCTTGGCTGACTGATGCTCGCCCATACATAACTTGAAGAAAAGGCTTCCATTGTGCTGTTCTTTATACCCAGTGCATTATTCTCCAGACAAAAGAATTTGAGTCTCACTTTTAAACACACCTCTCTTTAGGGTGTACTATTTCTAAGCCATAAAATCCTTTTTCTTCATTAAAAGACAAAAAAAAAATAAAAAGAAGGGGGAAAAAAAAAGGGACAGCTTTTCCCCCTCAGGCAATGCCCTTCTTGTTGGGTTTTTATACTGCTTTTTGCAGGCAGATACCACAGCCACATGGCAGTTCACAACAGAACAGCCCCTTCTCATCCTCACAAACACAGCATTTTCCCCCAGCAGCACCATCCAGCCCAGCTTTAAACATGAAATACAACCATTGTAGGAACTCTCTAGTTTTCATCTAAGACTGGGCAAATAATCACTCTGCCTGAAAACATCTCCCACATCTGGCAACTTGCTGCTACGTGCGGGGTCTGGGCGCTGGGTCAGGGCAGGATGCAGGAGCAGGGCAGGGGGTTAAGCAATGAACATGCTCAGCACCTGCTTGCTCTCTGCCTGATTCTAATCAGTATTCTTCTCTCATGCCTAGGAATGCCAGAATTCCCCAGTTTCCTCACACACACACAAAAAAAAAGTCAAACCTTTTTCCCCCCTCAAGGAAAGAAGGGGAAAAAAAATCGAAGAGGAAAAAAAAAGGGAGAAAACTCTTTTAATTTAAGGAAACTTGGTTAGATACTAAAGACAATGCAAATCTTGCTGTTACATTCAACAGGCTTTTTGGAAGTTTAGGAGAAATCTCACATGCTTGACACTATTAATCAGAGGAATTTATGATGCTTTAAACAAAGTATTTTTAAAAACTGAAGCGTTTACGGCCGTAACAATGCAGCTGAAACTCTAGAAATCACTTAAAACTACTTGTATCAGCATTTTGTATCTTGCCCTGCTGCAAGTGGTACATCTAAAAACTTTTTTTGGTTGGGTTTTGTTTTGTTTTTTTAATGTGACTCGCGGACAAGTTCAAGCCAGTCTATCAATTGGAACTGGCTCCTCGGTTTTTTTGGCTCAAACCTTTATGCCCGACTCACTCAACTATTTCTCCCCATCAGGCAAAAAAAACCATGATGTTTAGAAAAGCAAAGCAGAGATTTCGTTTTAAAACCATCTCAACCCAAACCAAAACAACTCATCTCCAATCAGTATAACACAGAGTCCTATCACAGAGAAATGTGTCCTGCGGCATAAAGATTTTTGAAAGCTGTAGTTTAAGACTATCTATACCAGCAAGCGCACAACAAAAGAATGCTCAAAGCGTGATTTCTGTCTCACTTCTTTTCCTCTCAGCTCAGACTTATATTTTAACAAGCACACAGTAAAAGACAAAGGGAATTCAATAAGAAATGAAGTGGTTTAAGCAGCTATTCAGCCAAGTTTTTTTGTGAGTGCAACAGCAACACGCAGTGCAAGCGGAGAGAACAACGCGAGACCTGCGTGTCTAGCTGCAACCACATAAATTTCAAGCAGCAAATGTGTGCTTGGAACCAAAGATTATTTGTGTATAGTATTGGATAGATCTGCCACACCATGTTATATGAGAAAATGTCAGGCTATTCATGAGAAAGGCAGCAAAGTCAGCAAAAAAACTTTGTAGCATTTAATTGCTGTGCTCCAGTAAATACGCTGTGGCTTGGAGTCTTGATATAAATTGATGCAACACCTCTGAATTCATGTGTTTAATCCCAGACCCTATTAGTTATTGCTCTGCTTTCACAGTAAACAATAGTTTAAAAAAAAAAAGCAATAGAAATAAAACTGCTGAGACTTGATCTGCTTCATCAACATGGACTCACCTACCAGCTGCTCGGAGCTTGCAGCATCACTGTTCAGTTCCACACCACCGACCGCTGGACAAGAGAGCACTCACTGGTACCTCCACAACCAACCTGGTATTCCCCAGTTTTGCCAAACTCCTCTTACAAGGCTGGGTTGCAATCCTTTCTAGCCACAAAACATTCATTCCAAAACATTGTTTCATCTGGATTTGCAGTTTCAACCGACGAGCTACAGCACCTGAACCTATAAAGGCTTTGATTTTGATTTCCTGATTCCAGACATTTTGAAATATCCAATCCCATTTAAAACAAGTATAAATATATATATATAAAAAATATATACACACACACACAAAAGGCTAAAGCTGACACAGATCACCAGCACTCTAGCCCTTTCCCCACAGCACACACTGCCAGGATGCAACAGGAGGCAAGGGGGAGGAAATTAAGGAGAGAGTAAAAAGCAAGAACCAACAGCTTCTCCCTGCTCTAAGGGATCATGGCCAGAAGCAGAGACCAGTAACCAAACAGAAGAATCACCTCAGCTGGTTCCAGGAACAGACAATGCAGAAAGACACTAAGAAATGCAGAGCAGATTATACCAACTGAAATAAATTCTACTCCAAACTAAACTCCTCTCTTCTAGCACAAATTTTGATATGCTCCCTGTTTTCTTCTTTGGGTTTTTTTAGGGGTATCACTTATAAACACATTAGTCCCCAAAATCACTTTATCCTGCTGAAAAAGAATGCTAAATAAACTCCCTCATCCCACTCCAAAGATGCAGAACCACATTCAGCACAGCTCCATATGAAAACTCTACAAGCCAATGGAAAGATGCCTTCAGCAGCCCCTTTCCTGTAGCTGTGAGAACTTCAGCAGCAAACCAGCACCAGCTGGGCAAGTGGGGAAAAGACACTGAGCCCAAATCATTGTGACCTAAAGCATCTATTCAAAAAGCTGAAGGTCACAAAGTGCAAAACAACAACAAAGCAGAGATATGACCAGAATTTTCCCACCTAGAGAACCCAACAATCCTATGGAAGTTATAAACTGTATTAAAGGCATTTACAAACCTCCCAGCAGAGAAAGGTAGAGCAAGGAGCTCCTTGAGTTGGAAACAGGCTAGCACCAGTTCCAATCTGGGCTGGGAGCCACCTCCGAACTTAAAGGTACTCAGCGCTCTCCTCCTGCTTCAAACTGCATAATGGGCCTTTTAAAGGATCCGGACCTGAAAAACTGGTCCAAGATACCCCAAGGGCACAGGACTGCTCAGAACCCCTGAGACTGAAATGAAAAGAGTAACATAACAAGAAAACAAAGAGCACTTCCTAAGGAGTTCCCCTGTGCCATCCTGGGAAAACCACCATTCTGCATTGCCTTCCCAGTGCTAGCCAGCAGCTAAAAATTAAGCACTGGTCATAGCACGGCTTTATTGGAAGCACAGGAGTCCCTGCTCCACTGATCACCTGGAGGCTCTTTTCTTCCCTATACAGGACTTCTATGAGGTGTTTTACTTTTCCTTTATAACTGCCAATATCAGAATTCAAATACTAGATGTATTTAGGATCCTTTTAATACTTAAATTTCTTTTGCCTCTGATTTACTGATAACAAGCCTGTTCCTGATGGCAGATTAAGAGAAATATTTGTGTCATCAGTCATCATTCCATCTTCTCAACTGCCAAAACAGGAGAAGTACTGGGGCTTTGAATCCTGTTTTAAGTTCTTCCTTGGTCAGGTGATCTCAAAGAGTCTGGAGAAAAATCCTCTTTATGCCTGTCATGGTGTAGGATTTAACAACTATCTGAGTTAAGAGCTCATGATTCCTTCCCCAAAATTTCATTTGTGGTGTTGATTAGGATCAAAGGTTGTGGGAAGCAATGCGGTGTGGAAGGACAGAGAAAGACCCTTCAAGCTAGGGAGGAGCCAGAAATCAGAGCCAGCAAGCAGCCCTCTGCCTCCTGTCTGGGATGGATGGAGCAGATTGGTCACAGAGGTTCCTGCAGCAGAAAAGCAGGGTTTGGTTTGCCTTTTTTTTTCTTGTTTTGTGAGTTGTGGAGTTTTGGTGGTGGTGGTTTTGTTTGTGTGGGGTTTTTTTTGGGGGGGGGTTGGTTTTGGGGTAGTGGGTGGGGTTTGGGTTTGGTTTTTTTTTTTTGGGGGGGGGGTGTTTTTTTTCCCTAAATCATGTGTTAAATAATGTTTAAATGTAGTTCTCTAAAACAGCTTTTTTACTTGCCACATCAGATCTCTTATTTACCAGCAAAAAAAAACCCACCAACATATTTAGTGCTACAAAGTCTTGATAAGACTGAGAAAGTGAATTAATTCCCTCAAATCTGAAATGGAACAAAACTTTCATATCAGGGTCAAATTCAACCTTGGGGAACCCACACAGCCCTGCTGAGAGTGGGGGATTGTTCCAACATGTATGACTGTACAATTTCCTCTCCAGAACCTTTTTTTGACATAAATAAAAAGATAAAACAAAATGTCTGCTGTGTGCAGCCATTTTGCACTTTCACCAGGAGAGGTGAGCATCCCCACAGCCTGCAATACTTCTCACTGCCCCAGTCCCTGCTGAAGATCAACTCACCAAATCCCCTGCCTCAGCACATGCAACATGGTCTATGCCAGCCTCGATGCTCTGCAGAAGAGGTGGACAAGGAGATCATTTTAAGGGCTTCTCAAAAAAAAAAAGTAGCATTCTATTTGTCAGAAAACAAGTTGGGGGCACTAAAGCAACAGGAGTTTGTGTGGGGTTTTCATAGAGCTGCCAAATACTGGAGAGTTTCTGCTTAATGCTGATTACTTAATACAGAGCAGGGGCAATTAGCTGTCCTAAATGAGGGATGAACCCACAGAGCTTTTCCTAACTGCAATGCCAACTTGTATGATCCTCTAAATAGACAATTAAATATTTTCTTCTAGTTTCTAGTTCCACAGATAGTGGCAAAGATCATAGTTGTCACATACCATAGACAGAACAGCCACCACGGGCAGCAAGAGAGGTTAGCGCACAGGGTGCCGTTCCCTGCACCACATGTATTAAAAATCTAGAGGAAAAATATACAGCACTAATTGTAGATTGACAGACCTCCAAAAGCCTGAACCATCAAGGTTTGATGACTATTTAGAATATTACTCCTTGTGTAAAGAGTCCTTAGCCAGGTCATTCTTGTGACTTGGGTGAAAGTGTTAGTAGTGGGTCAGCTGAATTTGCAGGGTGAGGGTATCTCTTCTTAGGTGGAAGTACTACTGATCTAATTCAGCATTTGCTCAACCCACCAACTGCAGTGGAGTTAATCTTGGTTTATATCTTTATAAACAGGATTTCCGATATTATTTTAGGTTGGTTGCTTTGGGTTTGTTTGATTTGGGGGTTTGTTTTGTTGTTGTTTTTCGTTTTCAAAATCCATCCTTTGCAGGATCTCGCTGTGAAAATAGTGGGTTTCGCTTCCCATCTGCAGTTCTTCAGCTAAACATTTGCTTTCCTGTCAAAATGCCTCCTTTCTGAAAACAACTTGTTTTGCTCTTCATGAAACCGGTGGAACCCTGACTGCCAGCTAATTCCGTGCAGGCTTTTTCTTACCACCCAGCCTGACTGGAGCGGCTGGGGAGGTGTCAGAGTCCTCACCGGGACGCTGATCCCCCGGCCAGTTCACTCTCCAATCCTTCAGCACTTCACACCAGATCAATCAAGGAGCCCTTAGGTCATGATGAAAAGGAAGTCCTGCCACACCATCTGCAGTAAAAAAGGGATTTGCTGTGGAAGCAGGATTCCCTGCCACCGCGTTTGCCGGCTTTCTATAAAATCTGTCTACGTTCATCTCCACCTTTCCCTGAGCCAAAGACAGAGATGGAGAACAGTTTTCAGCCCAATTTGGTGCTACTGCCTCGCAGGGGGTATATGGAGCATAGACATTGGTTACATTCTTAACAGAGGCAAGAGTCGGTTTGCCACAAGAACAGGAGTTGTTACTGCTTTTCTGGGCTGGGATATGAAACAGATCTCAATTGTATTGGCATGAACAGTCCTACTCATTTGAAGAAGGTGAACGAGACTTGATGGGAGCTGAATAAGCTGTGTGCTTGCAGAGATGTTGGCTGCAGATGGTTTACTCCTCATGCAATTCAAACCACAGCGATCCCTGTGACGTTATATCTGATAAAGAAATTACCACAGTCATTTTTGGATCAGCCAGCCAACATGAGGCATATTATAAATACCAAAATCCTTCAGACAGGTCCTTATATGGACTTGGGCATGATATAAACATTGGTCACGTTTGGCAGAGTGTGCAGCCAGGCAGATATCTATTAAAAGAAATGTATCAGAAGGTAGAATGTGTGTTGCTGTCCTCACCGCAGCTCTCTGGAAATAAACAAATCAGTTTCATGGACTAGAAGGACATTTGTATCTAAAACACTTTCAAAGAATCTAAGCTGTTTGCTCTGGGGCCAAATGTCTCCTAGAGCAGCTCCCACAGTAGGTACTGAGTGATATTTTTTCCAGAGATAACCAGACAAAATTAAAACAAAGTGTATTTAAGAAGGGGAACAAGAAAATACTGATTAAAGAGATTCCAGTTTAGCCTTTTAGTCTGCTCTTTGTGGCTACATCAGAGAAGATTCACCCACATGGGAATCTGTACAACACCAGAAGCAGCTCCTCAGCTTTACCAGGCTTCTTACTGGTATTTGTTTGCAGAATTTCCACGTCCAGATCTGCCAGTGGAAGGGGCAGGACCTCGACCTAATGCTCCCATAACCCACAACTTAGATTGAACTTCATCTCATAATGACAAGCCAACATAACACGTCCAGATTGTGCAGCCTCTTCTACTGAGGGTGTGGTGGAATCGGTGTTACTATCTCTGAAAGAAGTGCAGCTTTCTGCAGTGCGTGCAACAAGGAAAGGATTCTTCTCAAGGACTCCTGCTTGCTTTTCCGCACAGCCAATCCAAGCTGACTTTCCTGCCTTTGTGGAAGAAGGGCAGTGTGACTATCCTCACTGTGTGAGTGAGCTCCACAAAATCAAAACTGAGCATTTATGCAGCCCTAAGAAATGCTGCAAGCTCATTTTTGTCCCCTTAGTACCGAGAACCCAGCCTGAAGAACCAGCTGGCTTCTCAAACTCTCTAACAGTCAGCCCCAGACCATTCATTTATCTATGTGACTTGATATACAGAAAGCAGTTTTGGTTTTTTTTTATCCTCATCAAAACAACTACACTGAACAAAATGAGTAAAAAAAAAAACCAAAAAATCCATTAAAAGCCATGTATTTTACCTGTCAGAACAGTAAAATTCCAGCATGCTGTGTGCTAAAACCAAAATGACTCAGACAAATGCCATCACACTACAGGGAATCCCCCCACACACACCCCAAACTGGAGGAGCATACAGTACATACATCCAACGGACCATGCAAAATAGGGATTCTATTCAAATTTCACATCTCATTAAAGACAATTTGGCCATTAATCCATACGGCTTGAGGAGCAAAGACGGATTTTCCAAGACAGATAAACTGAAATGATCCCTCCTTTGATCTCTGAGGTTAAGAAGCAGCGACAATGGAAGATGAACAACAAGGGGCAGAACCAGTGGCCTTTTTAAGTGCCCACAATGGCATCAGCAAACAACTACTCAATCAATATTTGGCCAGCGACACTGAAAACTTCCTTTTCAGATTTTAATTCCTAGTTGTAAAACAACTGCAGGGCAACCAGCAAGATAAGACATTAAACTGACTGCTTAATTGCTTTTTACTGTCTCACTAGTTATATATGCACATTCCTAATAGTGGGTGAATCTTTATTTACTGGGATGAATAAATGACCTGTCAACAATCGCATCAAACTCCGCTAACTAAATAATCTCGGCACATGACGCACGGTGACTCTAATGTGTCCTCAGTGAGTTTTAATTTCATTATGCTGCCCTTTATTTATTTATTTTTTTCTTTTCCTCAAGGCAGGGTGATTTAAACTGAATTAGTTTAACAGCATGGGGCAGCAGTACTCCAGGGCAAGCGGAGGAAAAGGCTGCACTCATGCTATGCCAAACAAGGTGAATTATGTTACTGTACCTAATTTTTTATTATCCAGAACCACACAGCATTTGAGAGTGCTTGGGAGTATCCTGCGTATTTCCTTATATATTTGGTTCTTTCTCCAGCCAGATGTGTTTGTTACACGGGATTTAAAGTGACATTTACACGGAGAAATTCACATCGACTGGCTTGCTCTGATTTACGGCTTTGCGTTTCACTCCATTTCTCCTTAAATTAACAAGAGAGCACTTTGTAGTTCTGCTTCATTTCCCAATGCACTTTTACTACACAGCTCTGGGGGCTTGTGATAATTTATCACCATCAACTTTATGGGCTTCCCGCTTCTAAACCCTGTTCCAGCCCTTATCAATAAGTTAACTAACACCAAACTAAGCCCTCCCCGAGCCAGTGTTAGACAAAAGCATCTAAAATCGATACAACAAATAATTACTATCCAAAATCAGACATGGAAAATACTCCAATTTAAGGATTACATCAACTCTCACTTTTATCATTAATTGCTAATTACTTACCTAATTAAATCCTCTGTCTGTGTTAACACAAAGATCCTTGCCTTTGGTTAAGAGTTTTGCTGGGGAATTTCACTCAGGATTAGAGTCACACTGTAGCGAGTAACCGCTGAGGTACTTTCTATTCACAGAACAAATCTGGGCTCATTCCTGCCTGCCCCAGCCCCTGTGAGCAACTTTACCGACAAGAACAAGCCCTTTTGAGTGGGACTCCATGCTGCTGCTGCTATACCGTAACACTTGCAGAATTGGACGTCTGATACTTGATCTATTAAAACCGTCTTCCACCCGAAACCTGAGGTAGCTTCAGTTGCTCAGCACATTACAGAGCTGTTTTCAAGAACAGCCTGATATAGAGATCACTGAATTCCTACTGACGTCAAGGGCTTCTGCAGTTGTAGGAGAATCCAGAAAGACGAACATAACAATCACCTTTTCAGAGCAAGCCACCTCAAGTTCGACCGACCACACTTCGTGCCTCAGCCTTTCCAGAACAGCATTCTAAGTCTTACAGATCATTAAGATTTTTCAGAGTAAATAAGATACAAACTCAGGAATCAACTGCTGTGTATAAAGCAATCCGGATACTTGCTAAAATAACATTTGCCTTTGTTCTATATCTATGCCACTAGAAAAACTGGAGAAAATGCCAGTGGCTCTGCATGAAGAGGTGTTTACTCCTTTTATACTGAGGAAAGTGTCCCTAAGATGGCAAAAAATGTGAACCCATCAAGGAAATCATGATTTCAGGGAATGGGTATAACAGATCTGCATTTTATTCCGGAGAGATCACTGACATAATCTTTCTTCCCACGGCTGGAAATACTGTCAGGCTAATCACCTTACAGAAGCACTATCAATTAGCACTCCTCTCAATGTCCTCCAGCTTGTCTTCAAGACAGGAGAGCACAGAATGCTCCCAGCACCTCTGAAGCAGCAAATGTCCTTCTGAAGTCACTGAAAATAGAGACATCTAGCACCTTTCTGAAAATGCTCAGCATGCCGGAGATGTCACGCTTTTGCTCGGTGGTGATGTCATTACTGATTGCTGAGGTCATCTAGTATTATTATTAGCTCAGAAGAGTGGCTTGGAAGTGGGAGCTTGGCAACTCACAGTGCAATGGGTCAGGCAGAAGAAATAAAGCTGAACAGTGTTTTGTGTGGCATAACCTACATAGATTTACACTTACACTTTTCTCTCCAGGAATTCTCTCACACTGCTGAGATGTGAGCAAAGAAAGGGAGAAAAGTCAGACAGAAAACACTGTGAGCACCATCTGCTTTGAGCCAAATCCTGGTGTAACCAGGGAGTTTTTCTTAATTAAGGACTATTTCCTTGTCAGCTCCTAGAGCCTCAGAAGCAAAATTCTGTTCAAGTTACACAAGCTAATTTTTTAGAACTGCTAGTGAGTGAATATGTAAAGTACTGTATGAAATTGCAGACTCCAGAGGCTAATTGCCTGCAGCCAGAGTCATCACATTTCATTCAGTAAGTGAATCTTCACCAGGAACATGGAGCAGGGGAACAAAATGTGCTTTTCAACCCTAAGACACAGGAATATTCCACACAGTGAGTGAAGTCCTCTCATGACGGCACCCTGGGATGGGATGCTGGAGACAAAGCACCACAAGCCACACATCATTAAAATCACAACCAAAAACTACCTCAGCATCTGCCTTCCCTCATGCTCTGGCCACTAGCCCCACAATCCATGACACAGAAATGAATGGGATGACTCAGAGTGCCTTCTATGTTAATCCTGTCCCTTAATAAACGCCCTTTATTAGTTTAACAACCTAAAAATAACTGGCTGTGTGATACTGAGCCACCCTAATCAAAACATCTGCAAGCCCATCTTGCCCGAGCCACCCTTCAGATCATGTGCCACCACTTCAAAGTTCGTGCATCAAGTCAGTAATTGTAACATTGCATCTAAATATTTAAGCTAGGGGCCGGGAGTCGCGTGTCCCATTTACAGTCAGCATCTGTCCTCTAATTCCATTACAGTACAAAGCAAAAATGTTTCCCAAAACTCACAAACAGGAAAAGCATCGTGCAGCCAGAGAAGCAGCAGCAGCAGCTTGAACTTTCTAGCTGCTGAGCAGGGCTTTTGTGCTAAGGTCCCTTTTCCCCCCCCCCCCCCCCTCCTTCAAACCCACTCCCCCCCTGCCAAACTCCCCACATACACACACAAAAATAGGGGTGGTGCCGAAATTGTATTAATGTGAGCCTGAGGCACAGAGCAAAAAAGAAAAGAGGAAGGGGAGGGAGAGGGGGGAAGGGTTTGGTCCAAGATGAAAGTAAGAAGGAAATAAAGGAGGCAATTTAGTCTGCTGTAGCCTGAATTGCTCTCAGTACAGCCAAGGGTAGAGGCTTGGGATGAGTAGGGCCCTTTTTTGGACGGGTGCGCATGAGTGGGGGAGGATCCGCCGGGACAGGGCCCGGGGGCCAATTCCACTGGCTAGGAACAGAGGCCCCCTTTGAGATCAGGCTGAGGGGGTCCCGATCCCAGCCCCAGCCCCAACCCCAGCTTGCAGCACGCCCGAGGACCAGCTCAACGCCCCAGCGTTTGAGTGCTGAAAGCCACCGGTTTCTGCCAGCAAACAACAGCTATCTTATGAAGGGGGGAGTTAGATTAGTCAGCAAACCATGCCGGGCATAGCTCCCACCCAAGGTACAAGCAACTCCCTCTTTAGCTGCTAAAAATATGCCCCAATGTGCCATATAAAGGCACAAAAGTTCCTCTCTCATCTGCTTTATTTATGGCTTGTGCCTTTAAGAACAATTCACCACTCGCGCAGAAAGACAGATACGCTGTTACAGAATCACAAACTTCCTGCTCCACGCTGTGACCATCGAGGTTTTCCTTACACATACACCCAAACTCGGGGGACAGAAATGCCCCAAGACAGCGGAGCACACAGCACATGTGGTGTCCGTAAACACCATCAAGAGAATCAGATTTAAGTGTCCGTGAAGAGAAGCTGGAACAGAATCACAGCAGGACACAGAGAAGTTTACCTCCGTTTATATACGTGATGGGAGAAATCCCAAACCACATGAGATACTCTTTACTCTCTCTGCTGTAAGCATTCCTCAAATCCCAAATCTTGAATTAGCCACCATTAAAATTACAATTATTATCCTTGCCCTCAGAAAAAATGCCTCTGTTCAAGCTGCCCAAATGCTCATGGTGAAGAGGGGATTTCAGGCAAAGGCAGCAAATGTCCAGCACTAGTTGTGTCCTCTCAAGCAAGAGAATGATTCCCTGCTTCATGCTCAGCCCTGGGACTTGCATTCCAACCTATCCCATAGCCTTCCCTTGTTTCTCCCTGCACCAATGCTCCTGCTTCCAGGATATTTCAAGACCAGAGCTATAAAATTTACTCATCTTCTGTACTTTTTTTCCACTCCATAACATGGAGCACTGTCATGGAGAGTACTCAGGGTAAGCTACCATGCAAGGGTTTTGCTGTGCACCACCAGGATAACCTTCAGATACACTGGGATAACCTTCAGACATACTGCAAGCCACCCAAGTGTCAGAGAGCATCAGGCTGCCCTGTCAGCAAGCACCTTCAGCCACACCAGCCCTCACAGCCAGGCTGGTGGGTGTGGGGGGAAAACACGATCCTGCAGCATCCAAATCCTCCAGAACACTGCCAGTTATTTCAGCCAGAGAGCAGGGGATGACCTGATGATTTTTACAGATGGAGTGAAATCGAAGCTCCTCCGCTGGCAGCGGGAGTTGACACAGAATGTTTTTTTTTGTTGGACAGACACAGAAAGTTGTGGTGGACTTATTTTATGCAATAATGTGCTGCAGTGTGACGTCCCCATAGTCTCACACTATACCTAAGGCATGTGTAAGGCAAAAACTCTTTCTCAATCAGCAGCTCGCTCACACCGCAGCACTGCAGCTGCTCCAGCCATAGCGGTAGGCAACATCTTGCTGGTCAGTGAGGAGGAAACCGCTCTGCCACTCTCCCTCCAACTGCCAAGCTACCCCAGGCGCTGCCACAGAACAGAATGGATTATCAAGCTATACAGAACCACCCAGCAAAACCCTACATGTACAAGGACAGGATAGGGCTGCCCCACTGAGTCAAGAGGAATCTTGCAGCCAATTGAATCGGAAAGCAGCAAAGCAGGACACCCACACCCACAGAAAGTGAAAGAGAAGATGCCTCAGAGGACCGTGCTGGAGAACGCCACGAGAGCCCTGGTTTGCAGCAAGGCACTACCAAGACCCAGTGATTTTCCTACAAGTTTTGGGGCTCTCCCAGGCTGTATCCAGGTACCCAGACACAGATTTATGGCATATCAGAAGCCCTGCTTTAAAAACCACAGTCAAAGAAGAGGCAAACTGTACCACAGAGAGGCAGAGGAGTGGGTTACACCAACAATAATTTTTTTTTCTTTTGCTGTCTCTATTACTCTTGCTCCAAAAAGCCAGGATATTATCAAGGTTTCTTATCTATTTCTAATCTCTGCCAAGAAATTCAGGAAAGCAGAAAAGCTAGTTATTTCAACAGTCAGGGCACTGAGTTTCCTTTTACCCCTCGGTGCAAGTCCCTCTTTGAGCATTCCCCGGTTGAAGGATACACTGAAGGAAACTCTGGGCCCATCACAGATGAGCAAGCTGGACTGGACAATCAAGGCTGTGCCTTCTGGCCTTAAAATCTCTTACTCTGCATCTTCTGTGTGCTCGTATCACACACAGAATGCAGAAGACGATGTTTCCCTGAAAGCTTTAATAACGGAGTTGAAAACTAAGGGGACTGTTTCGAGGTTTGTTCCTGCACAATAAGGAGCTATCACACTGCTAAAGAACAAATTTCTCTTTTCCTCAAATGGCACTCAGCATCTCTAGATGTCTAGAAATGGTAAAAACACTTTCTAGGTTAAAACAGCCACTTTTTGCACGGTGGAGAGTCCATAAAACTGCGTGGAGCATCAGCTATTAGGGGCTCATTGAATAATTCATCCCTCATTGCAAGCCCATAATGTCTTTTCTCAGCCTTTTGTGGGGCTGTTTTCTCTTCTTTTCTCCTTGAATTATAAAAAGGTTGCCTTCTTTTGTTCACATCAAGCTGCTGCTAGCTGAAGCTTTGTCTGTGCAAAGCCAAAGTGTGAGTTTCAATGGACTCCCCCCTCTTTGTTTTCCAAGTTCATCTCCAAGTGTAGATTGTGTATAGAAGGCCTTCTTTGTAAAAGCTGGAAAAGTTGTACAAATGTTTGACCAGCTCATTTGGTACTTTTGTCTCGCCTTCTCCAGTGCCTGTGCATATGCTGGGCCAACCGCTTCCACACACAGGCTGCCCAGCCAGGCCCTCGCCTCTGCCCCAGGCCAGCTAGGGAGCTCCCCCAAACAGAGCACCCCTTCACCTTGGTCATCCTCCTCACAGTTCCTTGCCAACCACCAACACAAGCTTTTTTCCCCGCCGTTTTAAGAGAAGAAATGAAACATTCAGCTCACTGCCCACTGCTGAGACTTGAAGATCCATAGCCCTTGGTTACAACTGTTCCTTCTGTGAGCTGTGGCCCTTAGCTCAGCTTGGGCTGGAAAAGTAGCCCTTGCACAGCCATGCCACAAGCTCCACAGCCACCTCCAGCACTCTCTACTCCCTGGCCCTGCTATCTAAAGCCAAACCAATGGTGACCCCATCTTTGCCCCCACCTCCGTGCCATTCTCTCACACTGCAGGGTCATATTGGTGGGGAAAGGGAATGGCATAGGATGTGGCAGCACAGCCACAATGTGGGGGCTAGATCCTTACCCTACACTGGGCCCAGGGCAACCTCCAGGTGAAAGGGAGCACCCAGAGCTGGTACTGGCCAGTCCCAGGGCTCTGTGGAGAGTGAGGATAGTGGAATTTTACCTCTTTCGCTGAGGATGCCATCGATGCTGTGCTTGGCCTTCTTGTCACCTTCCTCTACCTCCTTCCTTTCCAGCTCAGCCTCCTCTTCCTCACCTTTCCCAAACTTGCTCCGCAGGATGCGGCTAATAGAGCTCACTTCAAGAGGAGAAGCACAAAGCTGTAACTGGACTTGTCACCAGGAGCCCCCTGCAGTGGCTGGGCCAGGTCAGGGAGTCAAGTCCCACATCGGTGCCACTCTCCTGTACCCCTCCTTGGCTGCCCTCATCAAGGCTTTCACGGAGGCAACCACCCACTCCCCTTCCCACAATGGTTTTCACGGGGCAACATCCTGCAACGTGCTCCAGCACCAGCACAGTGGCCTCACAAGGAATTTTATTCCTGAGCCTGGGCAGTGAGTGATGAAAAAACCTCAGGGACACCCACAAAAGTGAGCACCAGCTCTGTGAGCACCCACACACACACAAACGACCCACTGGAACAGGGATCTGCTCCCTGTTTCCTACTTCCCAGCTCCAGCTCTCCAGCCAGCCCTGAGCCCTCCCGGTGGGGAAGCAGGAGGAGGAGGGAAGGGGGATGCTATTGCAATTTAATTGAAAACACCCCCGCCGAGTGCAAAGAATCCTCCCTGGATGCTCCCGCGGGTACCGGCTCTTCACGGGCACCGGACCGACCCGGGACTCTGCTTCTACCGGGGCAGGGTTCACCCTCCCCGTACCGACCCTCTGGGACGAGTCTGAGCCCCTCCCCTGTACCTAGTGTCATCCCGTACCTGACGGTACCGTGTTGCGATCGCACACACCGTCCTTCAGCAGTTTGTCCCGAATCTCCCAGCTGAACATCCCAGCGTTTTCCCGCTTGTATTCCTCGATTTTCTTCTCAACATCCGGCGTCGTCACCTGCTTCAGTAAAGACAAGACGAGCGGGCACAGTCTGCCGGACTGGGAGCTACCGCGGGAGCCCCGGATGCCGCCGCCGGGACCCGCCGGTGCGGCCGAAGCCTCCCCGCCGCCACCGGCCCCGCCGAATAGCCTCGGGATAAAATATTCCCAGGACAACAGGCCCTCATAAAACAAGCATCCCCGGGATAAACAAAAAAAGAAATGCCCCTGGAAAGTGGGATCGAGCCCATATTAAACGAAATTTCCAGGAAATCCGCTGGGAAGGTAGGATCGAGCCCTCGGGATGGGAAACCCCGAATGAGGCAACACAGAAGTGAAATTTTGGGTCACGGTGAGAGGAGGAATTCCTGTCAGCTTTATGTCGGGAAAGTTTCAGCTGAACAAGTTTGCAGCACCGAATAAAAATCAGCACGATACAAGCGCTGAGAGGTTCGAGTAAGAAAAAAAGTTCCTTCGATGGCCTCGTGATTTTAAAATGAAGCCAAACTCAGACAAACCAAAAATCTCCCGTCTGGGAACAGCCATGCAAAATTATATCCCTAGTCTTTCCTTACACCGAGAGGGAAAAGTTCAACCACTGAAAGTTTAGAAGCAACAAAGTAGGGGGGAATCTAGCAACAAATTTCAACGGGAATCCAAGTCTTGCCTTAGCCGTTGTGGGAATGAAAAGATAAGAGGACGAGGAGGAGGTTACTCGTGAGACACGAATCCATTTTTGTTTGCGTTATTGTGAGCGCAAATTTTTCACGGTGTGGCTATAAATACACACAGCTTCGCACAGAAAAATAAACGGAAGGAGCAGGAGGAAGGCAGAGAGAAAAAGAAATCTAGTGGGTGGGTTTTTTTGCTCTTCACAACGAAAGAAGTTAGAGCCCGATCCGGCCGCGCCGGGTCAGTCCCGACACCCGACCGGTGGCTTCTCCCGTCGGTCCCGCAGCCTCCGAGCCCGCCTCGGCTACCACGGGCTGAGCGCGGGGGCTTCGGAAGGCCAAGCGTTCCGGAAAAAACTCCTTTCTCCCTCATTTCGTTTGAGAAGTTACTCTTAAAAGACCACTTTCTTAACTGCAAAAAGAATAATTGCCACCAGCCGCAAGGATATTTTTTCAAGTCTCGGAAACCTTCAGAGCAACAGGAGGGGACAACGTCTGCGCCCAGCCCCGGTATCCGCACAGTTCCCCTCGGTCCTCCCGGAGTGCTGCCTTCCCCCTTCCAACCCTGCAAACACCCGTGCCGGCCACCCCTGCTGGGCCTCGCTCCCCGACTGCCGCGGCCGGGATTTGCCCGGCTCACCTTGGGCTTGCTGCCGCCGATGGCCCCCGGTCGGATGGAGCCCGTCTCCTGGTACCTGCAGAGAATTTTGGAGACGCAGCCGTGGGACACTCGCAGCTGGCGAGAGATGACACAGGGCCTTATGCCATGGTGAGCCATCTCCACTATCTTGTGTCGGATATGGTTGGGTAAAGGCCTGCCATTGATAAACACTCCTCCGAGCTGATTGACTCTGCCCTGGCCTAGAGGAGTAGAGACTAGAAAAGGAGGGGAGGAGAGGCAGGAGGGGGAAATGGCGTTAACGTCTCCTTTGGATCCTGCTGGATCTTGTTGTAGTTGTTGTTATCGTGTTGGGTTTCGTTTTCGTTTTTTTCTCGTAAGGCTACTCGTCGCCACCCACCCCCGCCCGCCCGGCCGCCCCACAGCGCGCCTGGGGCCCGCAGGTCCCCATGGAGCCGGGCAGGAGAAGGCGGCAGGGCGGCTTCACCTGTTGCACCGAGCCGGGATTCAGTGCTCATCCCATTCCAGGGGTGAAAGAGAGAAGAGGTATAGGAAGCCCAGGGTCTCCTTCGGGTGACCCGGGGCCCGTCGAACCCGTTCCTCTGAGAGCCGGGCCCTGCGGAGCACCCCGGCGCTGCGGGGCTCTTCGCAGGAAGAGCTGTCTCTCGCAGCAGCCCGAGGACAAGCCCCCGATTCTAAAGACTCTTTCGATTTCGTTTAGCTCATTTTTATCTGGTTTTAATTTATTTTTTAACTTTTCTCCAACTTTGGGCTCCCGAAATCGCCGCCTTGCGTTCCGCTGAAGACCGGATTCCGGGCCCGCTCCGCCACCGCCCTCCTGGCCGGTTCCTCCCGCTCCCGTCCGCCGCTTCCCCGCGGCCCAGGACATGGCCCAGCTCCGCCGGCTTCTGACAGCCCAGGGGTGCGGCGGCTTTCTGTGGGCCCGGCCCGGGCTGAGCTATCCCAGCCCCCCGGCACGGAGCAATTCCCACTTCCCCCATCTCCCGCCCTACCTTCCCTACCGTTAACTGCGGGAACAGCCCATGAACGGCCTTACCTTCCAGCGGGAAGCCGCTGCGGGGGTAGTTCTGCCCAGCCCCGGGTCGCATCATCCTGGGGACAGCTCCAGCAAGAGTTGTCATCGCAGCGTCCCGGCACGGTTATATCCAGGTGAGGGCTGATCTAGGAGAGATCCGGGTTGTCAGAGGCTCCCACCGAATCAGGAGCAGTCCCGGGAGGGGGTGGGAGATGCTGCCGGGGGGGCGGGGAGGAGGCAGCTCCGCCGCTGCCCCTTTGTCACTGACCCGCGTTGCCCCGCACAGGGAGGGCAGGGGCCGGAGCCCCGCAGGGCAGCGAGGCTGGACGAAGGGGCGGGCGGGGGGGCAGAAGGGGAGAAGTGGGGGGACCGGTGGTGCTGTCCCCGGTACGGCGGGGAGCGGCGGTCGAGGGGACGGCAGCATTTATCGCTCCGGCCCCGGCGCGGCTCCGCCGCGGCGCCGCCGCGATTGGCCGCCACCGCCCGGCCCGGCCGCACCGCCCCCGCTGATTGGGCGAGAGGGGCGGCAGCGCGACCGGCACGGCCCGGTACGGCACTGTATGGCCCGGTACGGAACTCTGTGTTCCGGTACGGCACCGCCCGGCATGGCACAGTATGGCCCGGTATGACACTGCCTGGTATAGTGCTGCCTGGTACAGCACGGTATGGCCCAGCACGGTACGGCCCAGTACAGCACGGCTCGGTATGGCACTGCCCAGTACGGTCTGATACGGCAATGCCCATTACGGCCCAGTCTGGCTCCGCTCGGTACGGCCTGGCTGCTTGCTGTCCCTGCAAACCGTGCCGTCCTGGGCTCTCTCGCCGTGGTGAACCGGTCGGAGCCCAGACGGCAGCCCCGACCCTGGGGAGGAGAGCTCCGGCCGGACCCCACATCCCTAAGAACCCCGCGTCAATCCGGGGCAGCCGCTGCCCTTTGTCTCCTGACTCCGCACCTCCCAGCACGAGTTGGGGGGTAGGGCGGAATAACTTTATTATCTAACGGGAAAAAAAATCCTTTTTCGTTCCTTCTCTTTATTACTTTTGCCTCGGAGAAACATCCCGGACCCAGAGCTAACGGTTTGGGAAGCAAAAGATTTCTGTGGGAGTTTCTGCTTTTAAATACCGAGGCGACCAGCCTGTACCTCGCTTTCCACGCACGTCCCCTGGGTGTGGATCCGCGAGGCCGTGCGGGAGCGTGTTAAAGTCCTACCAACGAGCGTTTGTTCCCAGGAATTTATTGTAGCATTCAACCCGAACTGCTGGGGAAAAAAAAAAAAAAAAAAAAAAAAAAAAAAAGGAAGAAGGGGGGAAAAAAAAAAAAGAAAGAAGAAAAAAAAAAAAAAGAGGTAAAGTCTGCCTCGGAGCTGAAGTGCCCACAGCAGGATATGACGCCAGGAGTGTTGTAAAGACTGTCTGTCCTTAAAGAAGGTACTATTGTGCCTGGTCTTTTATTTATAACTTGGTAAGTGCCAGCAAACTCGCCTCCTTTACACTCTGAAGTGCCAGCCCGGCTTTCCACAGTGCTCTTTATTTGCAATAGTCTATTCAGCGACTGTCACTCCCGAGCTTCAAGTTATTCAAGACCTTAATCAATCAAAAGGATGAGAATCGGTGAGGTTTCCCCCCTTTGAAATGAAGGAAACAATGTTTTCTGCGCTCCCAGTTCCCTTCACCGGGCGGCCATCGTTTCGAGGCCGGTACCGGACCCGGGTAGGGCGGGGGACTCGCGTTGTTTAGGCAGAAGGCCGCAACAGCAATAACCGGAGAGGCAGCGGCGATGAGGGAGAACGCTAGGAACGTCGGCAGGGTCCCGAACCCCGAGCCCCGCGGTGTGTGCCCCATTCCCGGTGAGGGTTCAGCCAGTGGTCCCTCTAGACTCCAATCCCTGGCCATCGACCGGTTTCAATCCCTTTTTAAATACATAAACATCACCCCTGAATTTTTGTTATTCTGCGGCCGCAGGCTCAGCCCCGGAAAACTTCCACACACCCACCGAAGAGGTTGGCAACAAAAGTTGGCACGACGGTAAAAGTTATCGTGGATTTTACACAGAGTGCTGTCCAAAGCACCCCGATGACCATGTCTGTGAGGAAGCCGCTAGACAGCCCCGTGAGCCCATCCCAGTGAGATCCCGACCGGCGGAGCTGGGCTGGGGCAGCCTGAAGGGTACCAGTACGCAGACACTCCAGAAAGCTCCGAAGGGACTGCTCGCACCGAGCGATTCTTCCGCGTCTGTTTCACCCGAGGATGAAAGGTGGTAGAAGTGATAATAGAAATAAAGGATAAAGCTATTTAAGACTTCATTCGTGATCTGGAAACAGTCGGCGGGAACCTGGCATGCAGGGGAGTTCGTCCGGCGCGAAGAGCATCTCCCTGCCCGCCCCGCTATGCCGTCACAAGGATAGTAGCGGAGACACACGCACCGCACCACCCCGACCTCCGCAGCCAACGGCTCCGCAGCCCCCTCCCGGTGCTCTAGGACCTCCGCGACATCGGAAGAGGAGACCCTCCTGCATACTTCTTCACAATGCCCCGCGGAGCTACCGGGGGACCCCTTCACCCTGCAACCGAGCCCCGCTCTCCCAAGACAGGCTCATCGGGAGGGGAACGCGGTGTGGAACCCACCTAGTCTGGCCCTCGCCTTCCACCGAATGCCCCGCGGTGGACCAGCTGCATCCTCCCGCACGGGAACTGCTCCAAATTGAAGGCGAAAAGATGAAGCAGGAGTGCCCGGCCCCACTCCTCCCACCCCTCCTCGCCCCCACCCCCCATATTCCCGTCCTTTAGGGCCAGCAGAGATGATTTCACGCTTTTCCAGTGGAAATAGCTAAAAATGCTCCTGCTAATTACAGAGCTCTTCCAGGCCAGGTGCACTTTTAATGGGATTAGCGAGCGCTCTCTATGAAACCTGGAGCACATCAAATGGGCAGTGGGAATCGGAGCCGGGAGGACACGGGCCACCGGCTCTGCCCAG